>NC_048306.1:14638554-14673157 GCF_013100865.1 Trachemys scripta elegans
GGGGGCGCAGGGTCTGGGGGCTGCCCAGCAAACCGTGAAGCTGGTAGCACTGGGGCAGCCCTTTCCCCCTGGCTGGGAGTGGGAGGGAGGAGGGGGCGGAGTTAGGGTGGGGGAAGGGGCGGAGTTGGGGCGGGGCTAGGGGTGGGGAAATGGGCGGGGCCATGGCCCGTGGAGGGTCCTCTTTTTTTATTTATGAGATATGGTAACCCTAGTTCTGGGAATCTTTATGATGGTCCTCTTAGACTGAAGGCACCTGACTTTAGAGTTGAGGGTGAAAGAATAAAAATCCTTGTGACTAAAACCAAGCATAGAAGCCAGCAGGATCATAATTTCTCCTAAGCAGTGTCTTTCTGTGACCTTGAGCAAGTCAGTTGATTTCCTTGTACCCCCAATAAATCCAGCCAGAAAATTAAGCAGGACCTGACTGAAAATCAGATGAATAAAGTTGAGTAGAGTTCAATTTTCCTGGTGAAATAAATTGCAGATAAGTCACAATACTGACTCCGCACCTACTTTTATACAAATACATCAAAGGACTTTGTTTAACCTATGTTGCCCTCTTTATAAAATAACACAAAGGAAACAAACACTCCAGATAAAATACAGCTTTTTCAAATGGCCACTGACTGGGGACTGAGGGGGGTGGGTGGGGGGGAGAGGTTTAAAAACTAGGTTTAAAAAAAAATAATCCCATGCTTTGCCATTTTATTAAGCCTTTCAAGTACCATTTCAGTTAGTAAACAGTGTCCTGCTTGATCTAGCTGCAGCTTTGCAGGTGCAGAGTGAACTTTAGCAAAGTGACATGAGTGACACATGCACAATTTGTGTGTCAGCTGGTACAGTATGTTCTGTTTGTTGACTAACTACACACACTCACATTTCAAGATCAAGTGCATATTAAGCACCAACATTGCTCTTGTAGTTAATCTGTTGAGCACTACGTTTAATACTCCCCTGTGTCAGAAGCATGAGGATATACAATTATCTGTCTGATACAAGTGATACATTTTTTCACCCGGGTGCTTGTCACATGGAAGTGGAAAAAGAAATAATCCTGGATATATGATTATTTCCATCCTTAATCTCAATAAAAATTACTTGGAATAAAAAGTGGGTTCCAGTCTTTGAATTCAGGCGTCTCAAAGAAAAGTAGCAATGCGATGGTGTCATTCCTGTTGCATTCAATCATATCTGTTGCTACTTTGACAACAAATTGAAATCTTGTTTCATATGAATAACCAAAGTTTATAGTCCTGCAGTTTAAATAATTTTCTTTTCTTCTTCTTTATACTTTCACATTTGCTGGCATCATGATCCTCTATTGAGTTCTTGTCTTCTGTCACCTGATATGAACAAAATGTTGTCAAGTTGGCTCTGCAAATTGCTAGATTAGTGTGAAAGGGAGAGGTATCTTCAGATTAATACTTTAAAAATAGTTAAAAACAGGATTAATCATGACTGTGTGCTCCTGGAAATGCTTCATGCTAAAATAGACTTTGTTCAGTGCATAAAAATAAGATATTTTATGCTCGGAAGTTGTGAAAAACCCTTTAGATATCATATAGGTACAGGCTGATAAAAATTAAACATCTTGATTACTATGACTTTTAATAAATATGTGATGATGAAATCTGGCAAAATTTAAAGTAAATCTAGCTATCTTGTGCATATATACTCTACTCATTGAACTCAAGTTGGTTGCTGTTTATGTATTGCAAAGTGTTACCATCTAACAGGTATGTCATATCTTTTGTCTGTTTTCTTTTTTTTAATCTGAGTCTCAACAAAAACTTCCTAATGTTTTAAATTGACTTTTCACTATTTGTGCTGCTTTTAATACTGTTACGGTATTGTAGCACAATATATTTCTCTATCTTGTTTAGTTTGACTAATACAGAATTATTTATTACATGTTAGAATGGATAGCTTTTATAGAAATTTTTTAACAATACAATTTTAATTTTCCATGTAAAAAGATGAATTTTTAAAGTAATTTGAATGACATGGTCTTATGGAATATGAAGTTCAGTGCATTCTATAAGTACCAGGGTCAAAGTGAGTGCTTTGTATATCTGGTGTGTTTTGTAATTGAGGGAATTTGTGTTTAAGTTATGACTGTTTTCTCCGTTGGATAAAAATACAAGGAAAGATAAAAGGACAGTCTGTTAAATAGGATGTCATATTGAGTCTTAAGTCATATTGGGATGGAATATAGTATAGTGTATATCTGTGAGGTCTTTGAATGTCTCCATTGCTGTAGGATCTAGGTGGCAGTGATTGGCTTTGTTGGGGGTGGGGCAGTTGGAAGGTTGCAGATGGAAGACAGTCTTTCTCTGTGAAGGAAACCATCTCCCCTGTTCCTTTGAAACATTACTTAGGAAGGTGAGAAGCAACAGGCAGCTAGTGTAATTAACAATTACTATGTGATAAAGCATTCTGCTTCTGTTGGTTGAAGTCTTGACCATTTTATCAGTAATAATAATTGTATAAAAACATTGAATAATATAGGAATATTATTTTGGCAATATGAGATCAAGATGGCACATTTCCAAGGAAAAGCTTGATGCTGCAGATAATATTGGTGATTAAATTAGTACACCTCTACCCTGATATAACGCGACCTGATATAACACACATTTGGATATAACGCGGTAAAGCAGTGCTCCAGGGGGGCAGGGCTGCGCACTCCGGCGGATCAAAGCAAGTTCGATATAACGCGGTTTCACCTATATCACGTTATATCAGGGTAGAGGTGTACTTTCCCTTGTCCAATCTACATTTTTAAAATGTGAGAAGTGACTGGGAGGAGGAGAAGTGCAAGTCAGTTTTTGGATACTAGCAAGCCACTCCTAAAATTAAACCTGTGTGGTGTATAGTTTGGAAAGCATTTGAGGTCCTTGGAATGTGAAGTTCTATAGAAAGATTGTCAGTGAATTGTAACATATTATGCCAGTTATTTAAACCCTGCTTTCTCAATATTCTGAGTTTGTAAAAGGAGAAAATATGTTGTCCACTCTCATCCATATCTTGTTTTTGTGAAGACTAGATTTTCAGCAGAAGAATCCAGAAAGGTGCTAATGGAGCTAGGTTTTGATTCTGTAATGAGTGTACAGGCACAGGGGTCTACCTGCACAGAGCTCATTGGAGGGCCTAGACCTTTTTCTGGAACCCATGTTTCTTTGCCAAATTAGTTAGTGCCTTACTAATAATACTATATTTAGATTATTAGGACAAATTCAGACATGGTGTATGCTAGTACATTGACATCAGTGAAGTTGCATTCAATAACACCAGCTTTGTATTTATCTCTTTGTGTCTAGTACTGATCAGCATATCATGAAGAAGACCATGCTGAGCTTGAAAAGATGCAGCTGACTGCAGTCATAGTGATAAGGTTTCCATGGTCTGATTAATAAATCAAGATTAGCTGGATGAGGCTTTTGTACTTCAGAACATCTATGGCTAGAGCTTTAAAAATGTTGCATTATGGGAATTATATCCCTCAATCATTTTGCCTTCTATTTAAAATTGTATTTAGGACATTTTGTGAGGAGAGAGATTTTGGGAGGAAAGATATGTGAACCTATAGTGGTCACATAACAATGTTAGTATAATGGTACAGAAACATTGCTTACTTAAAAATAAAAAGTTTACTTTTATATTAAAACTATTTTTAGAAGTGGGATACCTTGGAATCAATTAACTTGCAATAAAACATCACTTTACAAAAGTAGAATAGTTTTTAAGAGGACACCACTAGGTAGTTTAGTATTAACAGTCATATTCTGTTTTAAAAAAACTAGAGGCCCTAATGCTTTTAAAGGATATTTTTAGAATATATTTTTTCATTTTGTTTGGATTTAAACATTCCCTTGTATTAGAAGCCCCCGCACTGCAGTGTTGGGCTAGTGTGAGAATCAGAATATGAAATTGACTGGAAACTGAATGTAAATGAAAGTGAAACAAGCTGAGCTTAATGCAGACATTGAGTCACTGCTCAGTGTGTCATGTTTTCTTCCCTCTCCACCCCTGGCATCAGGAGGAGATTCTGTGCAAAACATCCTATAACTGTTTCTGCATTATGGAGCCCTTCATCAAAGGGCTCCACAGGCAACTGCTGACATGGGAGCACCTGGCAACATGGCCATATGCCCATCACTGCGGTATCTGAACACCTAATAGATGGACTGTGAGGCAAGGATCCACAAACCAGTGTAAAGGTCCTTTTGTGGATTAATGAGATCTATGAGATTTGGGACCCAACCCCTACTACTTCCACTGGGGAGGGGGCAAAACCCACTTCCCTGACCAAAAAAGAAAAAGGAAAGGGAACTGCCAGAGCATTCTTCTCCCCACCCTAATAATCTCCCAAAAGTGTTTCCGTAGGAGGTGGTGATCCCCTCTCCAGTGTACTTAATAAATATAGTGGATTTGAACCATGTCCCTTCTAGTGCTGGCTCCTTCCCTCCAGTGGATCTTCGGAGTGTAAACAGGGTCTTGTTTCTTTTAATTTCCTGATCTGCTTGCTCACAGCAGAGTTGGAGCTTTCATTTTAGACCCACATATATAAAGCTAGCCCTTACTGGGGGAGGAGGAGGATTTTTCTTCCAGAGAGGAGAGATGGCTGTATAGGAAGTGGTATTACTTAAACCTATATACTTAAATGTGTTGGTTTATACTATAAAATAGTACATCAGTTTAATAGTAATAAGGTTAAAAAAGACCTGCTTTATGACCAGCTGCTCAACTGGTGGATCGTGAAAGGCTGCCTGATGGATTGCAACCCACTGATTCAAAGCTATGATATCCTTCTACTGCTAAGATCCAGGGGGAGCCTGAGCAGGGATGGGAAGGAGATCCTGCTGCTACTGGGGCTGCTACTTCTCCTGCTCTCCTTTTAGTTCTAGAGCAGCTCCTTTCCATACACCTGCAACTTCTACCCCGGGTTGGGCTCCGGAGCAGAGGAAGCAGTAAGGTCTTAGAACTGGCTTTGCAGCACCTTGGAATGACAACAATTTCTCCACCCTGGTTCTGAGCCAATGCCAGAGATAGGGGAAACGGTAAATTAAGAAGAAGCCCTGCTCAACCCAACAGCAGCCCTACCCCTTTCTTGATCTGCTTCCCACAAAATGGCTGTAAAAAATCATCCTGTGCCCTAAACCCCTTGGTGATCGTGAGATGATCTTTCAGCCATTTTGTGTGAGGCAGTCCAGAAAAAGGATTTTAGAACCATTACTCTGATACCAAAGGAACTATATATGAAAGCTTTACAATTTGTCAGGAAGACACCAGTACCCTCTGAGTGAATACCTACCTTTAATTTACTGTATCCTACTTCACCTTCCATTTTAAATAAAACAAGAACCATTTATTTATAAATAATGTTGAAATCTTGAACATGTAGTCTCTAGATATGTATGTTTGCCAGCATCATGTGTTTTAAGGTCCAAATTTTTCAGTATTTCTGAGGTTTCCACCTTAAACTATACTCCTTTGGAAAGCCTTTTAGGAATAATATTTTTCTTGCCTGCATATATCTGAAGCTACTATAGTAAAAATAAATGTGTTCTGTGAATGCATTCTAGTAGTAGTAATGATGATAAGCTCATATAGGGTTCTTCACAGAAACAATTCTCAAGCACTTTAAAATTCAAGTAGTACTTTAAAAAAAGGCAATCAATACAAATCTTTTCACATTTGATTATTTAAAAAAGGTGGGGGTTGGCTCTCTATCCCATAGGGATTGGATTCCACAGATGCCCTGCATAATTACTGAAGGCCCTTGCCTTTCAAATATCTAAACCATTATCTAGGTCAGATCTGTAAATCAGCTGATGTAGCTCTTTAAAGACAAATAGAAAGATAGCAACTCTGTAAGGTATAAAATATCCATATTATTAACCTTAGAGGTCATTACACTAGGTATAAAATTACCAGTGATTAAATCTAGGGTTTACAAGGTGTTTCTGTGACTGCTTGTAAACACAGAACTGGTCTCCCACTCCTTTTATTTTCTTAATGTGCTCATTGGGCACCTACCTGTGTCTTTTTGACTATGCAAATGGTAGTCTCTAGGTGCAAAAATATTATTTTTTTCCTCCTCTGAACTTTCTGAAAGGTTCTTCCTCATCCTTTGATTAAGTACAATAGTCTATAACCAAGTGAAATGATAAAATCTATTTTGTCCTTTAAAAATGTAATGAATATTAATACAGAAGGGGGGGAAAACAACAAAACTGACAGCTAAAGGCACATTTTTGTTAGATGTCTTTTGAGTTAGTTTTTAAAAGTTTTTCTCATCTTAGTCTCCAGAGTGAAAGCCGCTTCTTCAATGCATGCAGCAGATATAAAAGCTTGTGGGTTTTATGTAGCATTGAACCAAAATCTTTCATGCCAGTAACTGCTGACAGTATAGAGAAATGTTTTGTTTTTTTTTTTAAAGTTTGAGCACAGTAAGTATTCACTATATATAATATTAGTTGCCATCCTTTTGTTTTGCATTATGTATCTTATTGGTATAGAACACATTGACAAAAGGGCAATGCCAGCTGGTAAATTGGTGTCCTAGGAAGAAGAGTTCTATACTTTTTCTCTGTCCAATTCAGACCGAACTAATTCACTTTGAGAGTTTTAAATACTTCATTGACATTTATAAAAACACACTAATAATTTAGTATTTATTCATTCACTTAAAGCATTTCTCTTTGCAATAGGGGTCAGATCCTGCAAAAGCTTATGTTAAGTGATGGTCTGAGGCTACGTCCTCACTATGGGAGGGGGTCGATTTTAAGATACGCAAATTCAGCTACGCGAATAGCGTAGCTGAATTTGACATATCGGAGCCAACTTACCCCTCTGTGAAGACGGCGGCAAATCGACCTCCGCGGCTCCCCCGTCGACGGCGCTTACTCCTACCTCCGCTGGTGGAGTAGAAGCGTCGATTCGGGGATCGATTGTTGCGCCCTGACGAGACGCGATAATTCAGTCCCCGAGAGATCGATATCTACCCGCCGATTCAGGCGGGTAGTGTAGACCTGCCCTGAGACTGTTTGAATAGTGACTTCTCTGGCAAGAGTTCTCAGGATTAGGCCCTAACTTTGTACCCAATCTTGGGTCATGCTGAGAACCCTCATCAGTAGGAGTTGAGAACTATCTACTCTTTCCAAAAACCAAATCAAAACAAAACAAAAAAAATCCTCTAACTACAGCGTCTAATCATTTGGTGATTCCTGCAGGGATTTAAAGGGCCAGGGGCTCCTGCCACTGCAGGGAGCCCCAGGCCCTTTAAATGGCCAGCCTGGGGAAGCCAGTCCAGTCCGGCACGGCATACTAGCTCATGCCGGTACACCGTACTGGCTTATTTTCACCTCTGACAGTATCTTTAAACACTAGAATCACATTCAGTGCGGCGAGATGCTCACACTATGAGAGGCACCTGGGAACTGAGACAGGCTGGGGGAACAGCAGATTCATGTCTCCCATCTCACGCTCACTCCGGGGCATTGAGTGGAATGGTGGGCAGAATATATTTATTTATTTATTTATTTATTTATTGCCGAGCGCGTATAATTGAATTCGCGTAAGTTAAATGCACCTATGATTCGACTCCACTGTAAGGTGCTAGAAAATATTTCAGTACACAACTGAAGTAAGAAACGAAGAATTAAAACTCATTGTCTAGCATTGTTGGTGCTTATGGCCATACTCATGATTAACTTTACTACTGTAATAAGCCCCATTGATTTTAATGGGACTACTGAATATAATGAAGTTCTGCACACTCATAAGTATTTGCAAGTCTGGTCTTTCCATTACAAAATTCCAGGGATTAAAGCATAATTTGTGTATAATTTAACTCAAGTGACGAGAACCCACAGCTGGTGAACATTGGGGCTGTGTGGTGGGGTGAGTGCCCCTCCCCCCTGTGAAAGTGGGCTAAGACAGGCTAGAGAAGCTGCGCAAAGAGGCAGGCAATCAGGGAGGGCCTGTTGGAGAGGCAATCAGGGCTGGGCAGGAGGTGGCCAGTCAGGGCCGGGCTCAGCCCTATATAAAGGCTGCCCATGAGAGGAGCAGTCAGTCTCTCCCAGACCTCCAACAGGGAAGGTCTGTCTCCTGAGCTAGGAGACCAGCACCTGGGACAGCGTAGTGCTGGGCAGGCTCGGGTGAGCCGAAGGGAACTCCAGCCTGCTACTTGCCAGGCTGCAGTCCCTGAGGGAAGGGCCTAAAGGGTCAGAGGGGAAGAGACCCAGGAAGAGCAGACAGCAAGCGAGGGGAGAGAAGGAGGGCAGGGAGGCTGCCGCTAGAGGATCCCTGCGTCAGGACCCAGAGTAGCAGGTGGGCCTGGGTCCTCCCCTTCCTCCTTATATTGCAACTGGCTGTGGGAAGTGGCCATATTGGACTGCACCATACCCCTGAAGGAAGGGGTTAGACTTCGGGAGCAGCTGCCCACTGTGGCAGGTGAAAGACTGCTGTTAGTGGCCTTCCCCCCCCACCCCCACCCCGGAAGTGGGTGAGAATGGACATGGGGCACTGCCAGAGGGCAGTGTCCTGAAGGGGACGCCTCAAGCAGAAGGGAGCAACGTGGGTCCAGGCGTCAATGGAGGGCGAGAGGTGGACGGGACACCACCAGGAGAGGGCACTTCCCATGGACTGAGCTAATGCCCGGCGCAACCAGCAGGAGGTGCCAGTGGTGGTGAGTCCCAACACCATCGCAGGCTGGTTTGTGGGTTTACAGGGCTTCTTTCTCCCTACCCTCCATACTTCTCTCAACTCCAGTGACAGTGCTGGTTGAAAAGATTCTGGATCTAGAAGTGTTACTCTTGAATCTTGAGATTTTAGTCCATGCTTCCTTGAGCTAAATGCCAGTGGGGAAGGGAAAGAAACTGAAGAGGGCTACAGTGTTCCTTAGGGGCTCAGAATCTAAGATTGAAGTATGCATCCCAGTAGGCAACCTCTTGAGGAGTCCTGTTCTAGAATAAGTAGGGTAGCTACCGCCTGCCTCCCTTGAGGATTAAACCATTCAGAAGTGTATTAAATAGAAAAAGCTCAATTTATAATCTCTCCCCTTCTCCCCCCCCCCTCCTCCCCCCAAAAAAATTCCAAAGCGGGGTAGGAAAGGATTGAGTTGTCTTTTTTTTTTTTCCCCTCCCCTAAAGTCTTGATTCTTCTTTTGCTTTTCTGAGTGTCCTGGTCTACCTCACACCATTGAAATAACTTGCCCTACAAACAAGACTATTGAAATGATGGAAAAGATAGCACAGAGTGATAGTCCTTTTCTCCTAAACACCTGGGGTTTTAGTTTTTATTTCTCTTCGCCCTCTCCCATTGGTCTTAAGATATGTCTACACTGGAACTTGAGGTGTAATTTCCAGCTCAAGTCCACATATCCTCACTAGCTCTGAGTGGGTCTGTCTACTCATGCCAGAAATTACCCCTTCCGACTTCTAAGTAGACATAGTTTTGGCCAGATGTACCTACCTACGTCGCTCAGAGCTGTGGAAAATTAATGACCTGTGCATTGTAGTTAGGTCTGCCTAACTCCCTGTGTAGATGCAGCTAGATTGAGAGAAGAATTCTTCCATCGACTTAGTTACTGTCTCTCAGAGAGGTGGATTACCTACATTGATGAAAAGGCCTTTCTGTCGATATAGGAAGTATCTACACTATGGCACTATAGCAGCACAGCTGTAGTGATACCCATAGTGATCTCCTCTGCAGATGCAGTCTGAGAGCCCACAAGCACTTGAGTGAGGGTGGTCTTCAGGCAAGGCCCCACCCCCACTTGCCTATGTGCTCTTATTTCTTGCTCATTGGGGTTGGTTACTCAGGGCTTCGCTATACTTACAGTGCTGCAGCGGCTACCTACGCCGATGGGAGACCTTCTCTCGTCGGTGTAGTTACTCCACCTCCCTCAAAGGTGGTAGCTGTGTTGACAGGAGAAGCCCTCCCATTGACATAGTGCTGTCTACGCTGGGAATTCGGTTGGTATAACTGTGTCCACACCCCTGAGTGACATAGTTATACCTACATAAGTTTGTAGGGTATACTAGGGCTCAATTGTGTCCACTACTCTTAAGCTTTTCTTTGTGTGTGCACGGTAAGAGGAAAAACTAGTGGAAATTTAAACTTAATTTTTTTCAGTTTTTTTCAGCAAATCGATTAATGTTTTCAGTGAAATCCATAATGAAAGAAAATAATATGACAATAGTAGTAATAAAAATAAAAGTTCATGTTTTGTTCAGAACCTCTGAAAACCCTATACCTCTATAGTGGAACCCTTACCCATTTCTTCTGGCCACATTCTACTGTCATAGAATTATGTATGCAGTATTGCTGGATCTTGTTATTTCATCATGAATCGTGCAATATTTGGTGTCTTCCTTAAATTCCCAGCTTCTGGAGTCATGTAATTGTGAAGCGCTCTCCTTATTTTTAAGTGTAAGTTTCTAGTCTTCATGATTGCAGAGAATGGCTTAAAAATTATGAGAGAGAAATTTTTTTAAAACCATTTGCCTACGGGGTTTTGAGTCTAGAGTTTGTTTTTAAGTCTGTCTCATGGCTTTTGAATATTCAGGATTGGCAATTCTGAATACTTGTGGATCTCCTTGCCAGGGGTAGTGTGAAGACCAAAACTATAATTGGGTTAAAAAAAGAATTAGATAAGTTCATGAATGATAGGTCCATCAATGGCTATTAGCCACGATGGTCAGGGATACAACCTCATGCTCTGGAGGTCCTAGCCTCTGACTGCTAGAAGCTGGGAGTGGACGACAGAGGATGGATCACTTGATAATTACCCTGTTCTGTTAATTCCCTGTGAAGCACCTGGCATTGGCCACTGTCAGAAGAGAGGATACTGGGCTAGATAGACCATTGGTCTGACCCAATATGGTTATTCTTACAAGTATGTATATAATATTATTAAAAGCAGTATCAGGAAAAGTTGGTTGCTAAGTTAAATATTTTGTTAGACTACTCCGTTGTGTCCGTAGCTACAATATAATGGAAAGGGCAAATGTAGTTGAGAATTTTTCAAAAAACTTTTCCATACTCAAAATATCCCATCTTATAACACACTCTCCTATTTTTCTCTAAACCACCAGTTTAAAAAAAAAAAATTGTATCAAAGGTCTTGATTATTTGAGTACTGTTATACTGAAACAACATCTATAAATGTGTTTTTCACTCAGGAGTCTCTAGTGTTCAGGCTGGTTCATTGATGAATTAAAAAGGCTTGCAGTTTAAGGCTTGACTATGTATCAGCACAGCACCAATGCGGCAACATTCAGGCTATTGGCTGAACATGTGAAATGTTTGGGATATCTAGGAAACAAAACATAAGTTTATGTATAAACATTTTTCAAATGTATTTTGTTTTATATGGGTGTATTTTGAACTTTAGACACTGTACAGAGTAAAGTAAATATTAATTTTCAGGTGCTTGTCCCAACAGTTGAAATCAGTTGGTTAACTCTGGCTTTTACAGTCCACTGATTTAATCATCTTGGAGGGGAGGAGGCAGGACAGCTTCAGTTTGAGTCCATTTAGTCTGGCTCTTAGGACTAGAATTGCCTTTTCTCATTGTTATGAAAGAACTTGGTCTTGTTTGTCCTTCAGTGAATAATGTAAAGTCTATTTGCTCAGGCCTTTACCTGTAATTAAAAAAGAAAGGTAAAGCTGCTTATACAAGAGTAACATAATAGGCTGATTTTGAACATAGATCCTTCCAAACTGGAGCAGTAAAATACATTGAGTGTGGCATGGGTTACTCTATGGAGGAAAGCAGTAATCATTGTACGGTAAGTACAAACATGATTTGAGGCCTTTTCTTAGATTTTTCGTTCATATCTTTTGTGAGGCCCCTTGTATTCCTGTTATGTTTTTTTTTATCAGACCTAGTCTTGTAATGTTTGCCTTATTTAGGGTTACCATTCATCCAGATTTTCCTGGACATGTCTGGCTTTTTGGGTTAAAAATAGCATCCGGGGGGAATCTGTAAATAGTTACAAATGTCTGGGATTTCCCCCCCATGTAGAACACGGCAGGGCTGCAGGAAATTCAGCTGCTTGCATGGGGCTCCGGCAGCCAGAGCCCTTCCCCCGCAGCTTCAGATCAGTTGCCGGAGTCCAGCCTGGCCAATGTAGAGCTACTCCCCTCCCCACCCCTCCCCTCCATCCCCTGCATTCTCAGATCCCCGGCCAGCTGGGCCATTCACTTCGGGCCTCTGCTGCTCCTCCTCCTCCCCCCCCCTTCTCCTCCTCCCCTGCTGTCCAGTGCCCGGCTCCGGCAGCACTGTGCAGGGGCAGGGACCGGGTTGTGTGTTGCGCTGGGGAGCGCAGACACGTGTCTGGCTCTGTGCGGAGCCCGACATGCTGTTCTGAGCGGCAGGGTAAGGGGGCCAGAGGGCTGGAGAAGGGGCAGGAGGTTTCTGGAGGGGGCAGTCAAGGGACAGAGAGTAGGGAGGATTGGATAGGTCAGGGGTTCTGGGGGGGCTGTTGGGGTGGGGGGTATGGAGAGGAATCGAGGCTGGCAGGGAGCAGAGGGGGTTGGATGGCGCGTGGGAGTCCCGGGGGTCTGTCTGGGGGTAGGGGTGTGAATATGGGGTGGGGGTGTGGATAAGGGTCGGGGCAGTCAGGGGACAGGTAGGGTCCTGGGAGAGGCAGTTAGGGTGGGGGGGTTCTCAGGAGGGGGCAGTCAGGGGACAAGAAGCAGGAAGGCTTAGATAGGGGGTGGGGTCCTAGGGGGCAGTTAGTGGCAGGGGTTCCAGGAAGGGGCAATCGGGGGACAAGGAGGGGGGGGGGTTTGGGGGTTCCGAGGGGGGCAGTCAGGGGGTGGGGGGGGGGGGGGGGGGGAGGGGGGGAGAGCGGGCGCGCGCCCCCCCCCCCCCAGTGTCCTCTTTTTTTGATTGTGGAAATATGGTAACCCTACCTTATTAATAAAAATAATCTTCTTCTTAGTCTATACACTTTTTTTATTCACATGTGCTTTCCAGTTAACTTTTTACTGTTTGTTCAGATGACAATTAAGAGATATCTGTAACATGTGTTACTAGAAAACTTCATATACGATAATAGTCCTTGTCTGTCTTCATATAATTTCTTTTGGAATATTCCTGTGCTTGAAAATGTTATTAACAAAGAAAGAAAAAGAAGTCTTTTTTCCTTACTACGTAATTAATAGGATGGATATTTTGATCCTACTAATTCCCACAGTTCGCATAGGGGTTACATAAGGAGTATGTTTGATCTGTTGTTTTTTTGCTTTGTCTGAAATTAAAAAACATTTGTTTTTTAGGAAATCTGAGAGCTCCACTCTTGAAGAGATGACGTGTAACAGTCCAGATAACTCTGAAGCTTGTGCCACTCCAGATTGTGACCATGACCAAGAGATGGCTGAAGAGTACTCCAGACTGAGGACTTTTGCCAACTTTCCAAATTGTTGTCCTATTTCAGCATCAACACTAGCACGAGCTGGCTTCTTTTATACAGGAGAGGGAGACAAAGTGAAGTGCTTCAGCTGTCATGCAACTATTGAAGGGTGGGAGCATGGAGACTCAGCAGTTGGAAGACATAGAAAAATTTCCCCAAAATGCAAATTTATTGCTCGATTTAATTTTTTAAAAAAAGATATGCATCCTGTTCTCCAAAACTGTCAATGCAGAGTTGAAAATTGTTCCGGAAATTCAACACTCCACTGCTCTTCTGACAGATCATCTGATCTCAGTCCAGATTACCTTTTGAGAACTGGGCAGGTTGTGGACATGTCAGATAGTATGTACCCCAGGAACCCTGCTATGTGCAGTGAAGAAGCTAGGTTAAAATCTTTTCACAACTGGCCAGCCTATGCTCCATTAACACCGAAGGAGTTAGCCAGTGCTGGGCTGTATTACTCAGGTGTTGATGATCAAGTGGAGTGCTTTTGTTGTGGTGGAAAACTGAAAAACTGGGAACCTTTTGATCGAGCTTGGTCAGAACATAAGAGGCATTTTCCTAGGTGCTTTTTTGTCCTGGGCCATGATGTTGGAAATGTTGGAAATGTCCCAAATGAATCTAATTTTGCTGAGGTTTGCAGGAGTGGCTTAAACAATGCAGATCACCCAAAAAATCCATCTATGGCAGAATATGAAGCACGCATCAAGACATTTGTGACGTGGAGATACCCAGTTGTTAAAGAGCGACTTGCTGAAGCTGGGTTCTATAGTATAGGTAAGTTAGATGAGGCTTTCACGTCTGTCTTTTTGTTGCAGCAGAATTTGTGCATGATACAATTTTGAACAGAATCTCTATTAATTTAACACTGAATGACTTGCCAAAACAAATCTTTTATTTAAGGCTTTACGTTAGTTCAACGTCTGAGTCTTCAAATGCTTTTTAATTCTACGTTCACTTGACTCAAATTAGTTGTTAAGACTAGCTAATACAGTATGTTCTCCTGGTTTATTATTATTATAAGATGGCATGCAAAATATCAAGCATTCTTTTTGAATGATCACATAATCTGAAATGTCACATCATTCTCCTTTCTAGTAGCAGTACATTCAATAAAGAGAATATCTTAAGTAGTGACCTTTGTCTTTTAAGCCCATTTTAGGATGTATGCCAGTTCAGATTTTGGCTCTTAGACAATGATTGGTATCATTAAAAAGTTATCTTGTCATATTAGAAAGAATGGAACACTGCCCCGCAGCTATCCTGACCTGTCCTAAAAAGAGGAATTGTGGTCTTGTGGTTCATACACAGTGCTAGGAGCCAGGAAGTCTGGGTTCTATTCCTATCTCTGCCATTACTTTTTATTTGTGTGTGAGTTGAAATTGTGGTAGCACCCAGAGGCTCGAGTCAGGATCAAGGGTCCGTTGTGCTAGCTGCTGTACAGACTCATGGAATATGTGGTCCATGCCCCCAAAAGCTTCCAGTCTTAAAAACTTAGTGTGACTTGGTCAAGCTGCTTAATCTCTCTGCATCATTTTACCCATCTGTATAATGGGACTAATTACATATTATGCTTAATTAGGTGACCAGACAGCAAATGTGAAAAATCGGGACGGGGGTTGGGGGTAATAGGAGCCTATATAAGAGAGAGACCCAAAAATTGGGACTGTCCGTATAAAATTGGGACATCTGGTCACCCTAGGCTTAATTAATCAATATTGGAAAATCACTTTGAAATCCTTGGATGGAAGGTAAATGCAAAGTAGTACTACTGTTAGTTCAGGAAGAAAAGGGATTACCAAGGATAATTTCTAGCTTTCTCACCATATTTGATTCTCCTTTTTGTGCTCTTAGAGCACTGACTTTCTAATTTTGTTTTCTCTTGGTTCCTTCCCATCCCCTCTGGCCCCCGAATAAAATTTTTGGTATTTTCTTGTACATTCTTGCACAAAACGAATACATTCATAACTAGTGGTGACATCTTATTTATATCATCTGTGGGATCACCAAAAAATCTAGCTGCTCAATAGCCAAATGGGATCTGTATTGGGAAGACATGCAAAATAGGTAGCTTATCCAACCAGCTGGTTAACTGTTAGAGTAAATTCCAAGAGCTTTGTCCTTCCTATTGGGTATCCTTCCTATTGGCTGAGAAGGGCTTAATTTCAGTGGGAGAAATCTATCCATATCTCCTCTCATTGCAATGTACTTAATATGTAAGCAGCTTCTGATGTAGTCATTGATTGTAATGTGAACTGTGCTGCTAGAGCTCAGACAATTCAATTTCCTTCCACATCCTCTTAGGCCTGGTCTATACTACCCGCCTGAATCGGCGGGTAGAAATCGACCTCTCGGGGATCGATTTATCGCGTCCCGTCGGGACGCGACAATCGATCCCCGAATCGGCGCTCTAACTCCACCAGCGGAGGTGGTAGTAAGCGCCGCCGACAAAAAGCGGCAGAAGTCGATTTTGCCGCCGTCCTCACAACGGGGTAAGTCGGCTGTAATACGTCGAATTCAGCTACGCTATTTACGTAGCTGAATTTGCGTATCTTAAATCGACTCCCCGCTGTAGTGTAGATGTACCCTTAGTCTCTGTCACTGCTGTTCAGAGCCCATTAGGCTTGACTAGTGAAACCAATGACCAAAAAGGCAAATTAGTAAATGTCCTTGTGAATAGGGTTTCTGTTAATTAATTCCATTCTTGTTTAAGGGGAACTGAGACTTAATACAGAGAAGACTGATCAAAAACATAGAAGAAATTGTGTCAAATGTTTTTGCCTTAGAAACTTTGTGGTAGTGGTTTTTATAGCCTACTTAACAGTTGAACACACAAGAAGTTATTAGACTTGTAAGCAAATATAGAGATATCAGAAATGCTTCCAATGCCAAATGAAATTGAGTAAAGCAGCATTTGTGTAAGCTTGGTTTTGTAATTTTTTATTAAAGTGGAAATAGTCCAAGAAGCTACTTCATTTTTCTTACCATATGTTATCACAAATTACATTGACATCTAGTTTAAAATAATCCTTTTTATTCTTAGATGCTCATTATTAAATTGACACATTGTTGGTGCTTTTATCAGTAACAAGACTTGCTGAAGCTTTTTTTCTCAGTTGTAAGAACAAATATTTGCATATTCAGCCTTTTATTTGACAAGTATACAACATCACACTTATTTGTCCCCTTAGGTAATGGTGATCATGTTTTGTGCTTTCACTGCGGTGGAGGACTGCAAGAGTGGCAGCAGAATGAAGACCCTTGGGAGCAACATGCTAAATGGTTTCCAGGGTAAGGTACTCTTTACTGTATTGTTGCGCACACTTCCATTTACAGTATGTTGCATCTGCAACAAAGGGAGAATGTATCAGCATGACCTCAAAAGGCTCAGTTTGGCTAAGCATTCAGTGGTGTGGATGCTTATCCAAATAATTTGAAATGGTTGAGATGCCCTTCTCACCATCACCTAGTCTTCATAGGTGGCTGTGTTTCTTCTCGTCAGTAGGAAGAATGGCTTTCAAGGTCCCCTGTAGTGAGGCCCATTTGCTCCTACTCCACTTGTATATGCTTGTAGAGAAGAGTCTTTGCTTATGTTATAAGTATTATGTGCAGCCGTGATATTCTATTGGGAGTGAGCTATGTAGAAGTCTCAAGAGAAGACAGAAACTGCTGTTTATGCAGTACAATTACACTTAAAAATAAAGGCCTAAAGGCTTTTCAAAAGTGAGTAGAGATTTTGGGTGTTCCAATTTTTTGGTGGGCAACATGACACCTTAAAGGGACCTATTTTTTCAAACAGCACATTATTTTTTCTTTCTGAAAATGAAGCCCTCTTAAGATGTCTTGAAGAATATAAAATATATTCTTCTTCGAGTGCTTTCTCATATCGATTCCAATTAGGTGTGCGCGCGCCGTGTGCACGATCGTCGGAGAATTTTCTACCCTAGCAACACCGGCGGGTCGGCTGTGGAGCCCCCTAGAGTGGCGCCTTCATGGCACTGGATATATACCCCACCCGACCCGGCGCCCCCTCAGTTCCTTCTTACCGCCCCTGACGGTCGTTGGAACTGTGGAGCGCGGCGTAGCTGTTCTCCACTCTCCCTAGCTTATTCCGTTTGTTGATAGTTATAGTTATAGTTCTAGTTGTATATAGTTAGTTGTTTAAATCACTTTATTAATAGTTGTTGTATAATTAAAGGGGATTAAGGGGGTTGTTCTCCCCCTTTTTCCCCCGGCGCGTGGCCGGGCTCATGCCCAAGGCTCCCGGCTTCAAACAGTGCGCGTCCTGCGCTAAGCCTATGCCAACAAGTGACCCGCACGACTCGTGTCTGAAGTGCTTGGGGGAGTCCCATCAGACAGATAAGTGTAAGATCTGTAAGGCCTTCAGACCGAGAACCAAGAAGGAGAGGGAATAATGTTAATAGACCAATGTTCATTGAGATGTTGATGTGATCCCCCATTTGCTGGCTTCCAGAGTTCACTTGTTTTGATCTCTATTATGAGCATTCTGGCTGAGGAGAGACGCCTGACCAAAGGAGAAAGCGGTATAGGCCTGAACAGACAAAACAGAGCAGCTGTAGGAGGATTTTTAGCTTCTGCAGCAGCATGTGAAACACTAACAGATTGTGGTCTCTCCGGCTATGTCTATGCTACAGGCCTTACAGTGGTGGAGCTGTACCACTGCAGCTGCGCTGCTGTAAGGTCTCTCATGTAACTGTTCTATGCCACCAGCATAATTAAACCACCTTCAACAAGCAGCGGTAGCTATCTCAGCAGGAGAGTGTCTCCTGCCGACATAGCGCTGTCTACACTGGTGCTTTTGTCGGCGAAATTTATATCAGTCGGGAGTGTTTTTTCACACCCCTGACAGACAAAAGTTTTGCCAACAAAAGTGCTAGTGTAGCCAGAGCCTCAGTCCCAGGTACCAACACTCCAAACCTCGCAGTAATACAGCATGGCTGTGTCATTCATACATTCTAGGAAATATGCTCATGCCACCAGAATTTCACACTCCAAGCGGACTCCTTCAGTGGGTTCCTCCTCAGCCTTCTCCTAGGGAATTAAAGGTTTGGGTGATTTAAAAAAAAAAAAAAAAAAAAAAAAAAAAAAAGATAAGAGGGATCCAGATGTTACCTTGTCTAGTTTCAGTCCTGCCACTTGTGTGATGCTACTGCTCTTCCCTGCAGCTCTTCTTATATGGGCGTGCCAGGCCCTATTTGGCTGCTCCTTGCAGCCCTTTGCTTTCTGTGCAGCCTCCCTAGGGCTCCATTAACAATTTACATGCCAGTATGGGGCGGAGGCCTCATCACAGGGCTATAAACAATAGCCAGATTGTTCATCATTTGTGTCTAGAATTGACCAACATTGCCCTGGTACCCAGAATTGACAGATATCAACAGAAGAGCTGATCCACCTTCTAACGACAAGTGATCTGTCGACGCAGGACTTGATATGTATTTAATTTTTTACAAACTTTGAAAATGCAGGTCCATAGAAGAAATGTGTTTTGGGAAAGATCACAACTACAACATGCTCTTGCAGGTAGTCCAGATCCAGTTAGGATGCTAGGATTTGGGGGAACGTTTTCTCACTCTTTTGACAGATGACCCATGAGCTTAATGTTGATATACTGAAATTTCTTCAAAATGATCTGGACATGTTGCATTCATCAGCAGTATCAGCCTACTAAGTACACAGGTTACCTCTGGGAGTTAATCCATGCACAATTAGATTTAGCAGGGTGGTCAACAAGCCAGACCACCCACACCATCTGGGAGACTGAATTACCCTTCTCCCACCTTATTAATTCCCGTGGCTGTCAACACCAGTAGAGGTCCACTCTCAGCGATAAGAACTGGAAGTGTTTAGATTTTTTTGGGAGGAAGGCATACTCCTCAGCTATGCTTTGATTTTGACTAGCTAATTACCAAGCTCTGATGGCGAAATAAGACTACGTAACCAATTTGGAACTGAGCGATTTTATTGAGCAGCTGCCTGAGTCGCACCACAACCATTTTAAGGAGATGGAAAGGGGGAAAGTTAGTGGCCAAGACAACGCTACAATCTGCCCTCGACACATCCAACTCAGTGGCAAGGTCCATATCCATGGCTGTGGTGATGCAACGTGTCATGGCTCCATCTGTCGGGCTTCCTGAAGGAGATACAATCAACCATTGATGACCTTCCCTTTGAAAGTTCTTCACGGAGAAGACTTGCCTCTCTTCACACTCTGAAGGATTCTAGGGCCACTCTCCATTTGCTGGGCATCTACATGCCAGGACAAAAGAAAAAATTCAGTCCACCACCCTAGCACAAACCACTCACATAACAATATCCGGCTCAGCGTTACTGCGAGCCACAGAGAAAAAAAGAAATTTTCGAGGCATAAACCATCTGGCCCGCAATCTTCCTCATCCAAGCCGTTCATGTCCAAGCATCAATTTTGACATGTTGGTTGAGGCGTCAATAGACCACTCCCACCAACCGCTACAGCTGACCAATGCTATCTATCCATTTGACTACCAGCTGGCAGCATTCCCCAGCACTTGGGAGTATATAACATTGTAATGGGTACTCTATTCATTTTACTTCCCTGCCCCCTCCACAACACCCTTCCCCATCCTTCTTCAGGGACCCTTCTCATGAGAGTTTACTATGACAAGAGGTAGATCGTTTCCTCTGGTTAGGAGCCATAGAACCAGTACCTCAACATCTACGAGGCAAAGGTTCTACTCTTGCTGTTTTCTAATACCCAAGAGGAAGGGAGGTTGGAGACCCTACTAGACCTCAGCTCTCAACATGTTTGTCAAAGCTCAGAAATTCAAGATGGTCACTCTCACAATGATCATTCCAGCGTTGGAACAGGGAGACTGTTTTTTGGCCCTCGAGCTTTAGGACGCCTATTTTCATATCTCAATCCTACCGACTCTCAGACTATTCCTCAGATTCACTCTGGGTTAAGACCACTACCAGTACAGGGTACTCTACTTCAGGCTATCATCGGCCCCGAGAGTCTTTTCCAAGTGCTTGGAGTGGCATAGAAGATATTGAAAAGAGGGATAGAAAAGCTAAGGAAAATTGTCTGTTTATCCATGACTGTGGTTCATTGCTTACAAAGAAGTTAAGAGTTGATATTTAAAAGTTATTGTATTTCTTTGTTTGTTTTTGTTTTTTGTTTTTCTTTTATAAACCAGTGGTTGTGGCTGCCATGATCAGTGAATGTAAAGTTTTGTGATTCCAATTGTTGAGTCCGTGACAAATAAGCATTGTTGATGAAGCTCACTTCCTTTCACTATCAGAACGTTTTTAAAATGTTTAAATGACCTCTATGATTTCAGTTACATTTTCAGAGAAAACTTCAAGAGCAGAAATATTCTTTGAAATGCAGAATTACCCAAATTGTTTTGAAAATTGTGTATTCAGCTTTGTTTATTTTCCCATGTGTACAATGCTTTTTGTAATAAAAATCTTTTTTGACTATAGATGCAAATATCTGCTACAAGAGAAGGGACAAGAATTTGTAAACAGTGTTCAGTTAACGCCTTTATCGAGGGATTCCACAGTAAGTTGTCTTTTTTTCACCATTTACTATTTTGGTTTTCCTAGAGAAATAACTTTTAATTACAGATAACATTGTATAACTTAAATTGATTTCACAAAAAATTTGATCATGTAAATACAGAATATATCTAGTGATTGTATATAGTTTTTTACACTGTCTTGATCATCAACAGGAAGTGGAAGGGATTCAGTTACAGTGTAGCAATATGATTAGGGCAGTACCAAATTCATGGCTGTGAAAAATGCATCATAGACTGTGAAATCTGATCTCTCCCCGTGAAATCTGGCTATTGTAGGAAAGGGGCAGGGCTGGGGGCGCCCCAGCCGGGGCTTCCTACCATGTGCCAAGCTCCCGCTGCTAGGCCTAGCCCAGGTTGGGAAAGGACAGGACTTCTTTTTCCCCTGCAGAGGCTGCTCCCGGAGCCATGTCAGACCCACCTCTGGGAACCTTCCCTGGCTGCAAAAAGCCCGTGACCCGGAGCTGCGGGAAGCGGCCCGAGCCACAGGGATGTCCAGGGAGACGTCAGCTTTATGCTTTATGTCCTTTATTCTAGAAGTGTTTTCCCACCACCAGTGTCCAACTATATACAGTCCTTACAGATTTCTCACCTACCGCAGGGTGGGTCAGTAACCATCTCCTTCTCTGCCTGCCTCCCTCCTTTTGGCTCCTTCCCAGCCTTTGTAGCTCTCGCCTATCAAGCTAGCTGGTGTTGCCAATCGCCAGCAGACAAGACTTTTCAGGCAGCCCCAATCTATCCCCCTTGATTGTGGCAGGGCGCTGCTGCAAACACACCTAAACACCCAAAGCATGGTGTTCCAGTCCTCACCATCTTGGCTAATAGCCATGGATGGACTTATTCTCCATGAGCTTTCTAATCTTTTTTTTTTTTTTAAACCCAGTTATACTTTTGGTTTTCACAACATCACCTGGCAATCGGTTCTACAAGGATGATTGTTGTGTGAAGAAGTACTTCCTTTTATTTGTATTAAACCTGCAGCCTGTTAATTTTATTGTGTGACCCCTAGTTCTTGTGTTATGAGGAGGAGTAAATAACACTTCCTTATGCACGTCTGTCAGATCATGAGTGGTGTGAAAGACCTCTATCATATTCCCCCCTGGGTTGTCTCTTTTTCAAGCTGAATAGTCCCTCTCTTTTTTTATATCCTTAATCTTTTTAATTATTTTTTTTTTTTTTTGCCCTTCTCTGTACCTTTTCCAATTCTAATATATCTTTTTTGAGACGGGGTGACAAGAACTGCATACAATATTCAAAAGTGTGGACATACCATGGATTTATGTAGTGGCATTATGATACTTACTGTCTTATTAGCTATCCCTTTCCTAATGGTTCCAAACATTCTGTTTGCGTTTTTGACTGCCGCTGCACATTGAGCAGATGTTTTCGGAGAACTAGCCACAATAACTCCACAATCTTTTTCTTGAGTGGTCACAGCTAATTTAGATCCCATCGTTCTGTATGTATAGTTGGGATTATATTTTTCCAATATGCATTACTTCACATTTATCAACACTGATAAATGCCATTTTGTTGCACAGTTTTGTGAGATCTTTGTAACGCCTAGAAGTCTGCTTTGGATTTAGCTATCTTGAGTAACTTTTGTAACATCTGCAAATTTTGCCAACTCACTGTTGACCCCTTTTTCAAGATCATTTCTGAATGCTGAAGTGATCATATACATATGGCTTATTACAGGATGCTTTGAGATTTGTACATATTTATGACAGGATGGTTTGGTTCTGCCACCACTGGCTACTTAGGCAAATTACTTTCTCTCTCTGTGCCTCAGTTTCTTCATGTGTAAAATGGGGATTATGATAGTGACTTCCTTTATAAACTGCTCTGAGGTTGGTTGATAAGTGCTGTATAAGAAGTAGGTATTTATTTATGTACGTCCAATCCTGTTGAAGGAGATGAATAATAAAAGATGAGATTCCTATTGAATCTCATCTGAGTCATGGTCACACAGTCAGCTTGATGAATAGCAACAGCCTTTTTCTTACCCTTTCCTTACCACTGTTTAGACATTTTTCTTTGGTTGCAGGGGACCTAATCTACGTTTATATTTCTGTTTTAGATAGAATCTTCTGAGAAGACATCGCTACTTATAGGTATCAGTAAAACAGTTACATTTATGTGTTCTTAGTGTGCCTTCCTCACCAGGTTCTTCTGTTGTGGTTTGTTTGTGGAGAGAATGAAAGAAATGGCTAATTTTGAAGGTGGCCTTGCTATGCTTTATAGAGAAAAAGGAAGCTAACTCATTAAATTATGGTCTTTTTTTTATGACCTTGCTTCCGAACAATTAAATAACAACCACAACACATGGATGAACTGCTGAACAGATAATGTAATTTGGGAGCCAGAGTGTAAATTTATCACTTCATTAATCTGAAGGTAAAAAAAATCAGTGAATAAATTCTAACCTTATTAGGGGGGAAAAAAACTAGTGTTTTGCGAGTGGCCAAATACAGGGTGTGAGTGTGTGAAAGGGTGTAGACCACAGTAGAAGTAAATTTTAATGTCTGGTTACACCTCTATATCTTTATGGCCAGTAAGTACACTTTACAATTACTGAGTTGTTAAGACTATAGGAAGAATATCAGGGAATGCTGAAATTGTTTGGGTCTCTTCTTGAATGAAAATGTTGTCACAAAAATACTTAAATAAGAACCTAATTGTGTCTCATATCTGTATGAGGGGTTCCAGCACTCTTGCTTATAAACATACGACAAAAAGGTGAGAAAATAGTGATGAGTATAGCAGCAGGATTATTTTACAGCTACTTAAAAATATTTAGTTGGAAGGAAAAGATATCTACCATCGCTATGCAGTGATTCCACAACAACCTACATTTATAAAATATTCTGGGGGATAAGTGTCTGTAAGTATATTCACATGAGAGAGAGCTCTAGTTTTGCCAAGGAAAAGAACTGAGTAACCCTTAAATGCAGTCAAAATGAGTGCAAATAGCAGATGCCTTGCTAATAAACCTATGCAAAGAATTCCACTGGCAAGGAAAGGGGAGGCGTAATGGTAGAAAAATAATTTCCTGTTATGTGGGTATCTGATAAGACAGGGAGGCACACATTACAGTACTATTGATTGTACTGCATTTTGGTTTTGTAACCTTAATAAATTGGCAAGTTGCTTATAGCTTGGGTATGGGTGGGTTATATTTTTTATAAATTGAAAGAAAGTATATTAAACAAACATTACCTGTACTAAGGGATTTAAGCTAAATTATAAAGATAATTTGGATCCAAGTGTGGTAAGATCTGATTACTGCTACGTGAGGAAACAGTCTGTGTAAAAAGTTATGGTGAAAATTTCCGTGAGCGATCTGAATGGATAAAATTTAGGAGTCTTTGTAATATAAGTAGGGTGGCCAGTGAAAGGGTTGGGAATATAGCAAATCTGGGAGGCGTCCTACTTGTTTGGTGATCTTGCACTGTGAAATATAAAACATCAGTCAGAGAAATTTAATTGTTTAACTTTTGGTTAAGTGTTATAAAGTTCTTTAAAAAATTACAGTGAACACTGTTGACTATTTCTAATTTGCTCTTGGTTAAACGGATTTTTTCCCCCTCAATGTTTGTTAAAGATGATGATCTCCTACAAAACCAGTTGGTACAGGATGCCATCCGTATGGGTTTCAGTTTGTCTGAGATTAAGAACATTATGGAGAAGAAACTGCAGACATATGGAGAAAACTATACATCTGTTGAGGTTCTAGTTTCAGATATAATACATGCTCAAAAAGAAAACGTACAGGAAGAAGTATCCAGTGAGAGCTCACTACCGAAAGGTGAATTTTTGTATAATTACAAGCCATAGATGCAAAAGATTATAACAGACTGTATTAAATATCTTATTGGTATATTTCTGTTGCCATCTTTGCGTAATACAAAGATGTAATGTGTCATTTTTAGAGAATTCAGTAGGGTAATCATATACACAACAACTTCAAACAAAAAAAAATTGTACATTTTATTTAACCATCAGCATTTAAGAATATTCTGCTTTGTTAGAAAAGAGCAGCCTACCACTGATGCTACAATAATGTATAGTATTAGAGACACTGTCTACCTGAAATCTAACCACTTTCAAAAAATGTATTAAAAGTAGTTTCAGATTCCATCCCTACTCCCAAATTCCTTTGCCGATATTTGTGCTTTTATCACCACTTTTTTTTTTTGGTAATGTGTCAAGTCTTCATCCCCTCCCTCTTCTGCTGGGGTGAGTATTTCTCACAGTAGATGGGGAAACTGTACAGGAGAAACTATGAAATAGACTACAGATGCTCCCCAGGTTATGCAAGACCTGACTTATACAAATTCGCACTTACGGAAAAAGTTCCATAAGCCAGAAATAAGATTTTCAAGTTGCGGAAATTTTTACGTAACTTACGGGTATTCATTTCTGACTTATGCAAAATTTGAGTTACACAAGGCTTTCCGGAACGATTGCGTAAGTCAGGGGCGTCTGTATACACAAAATGCTGTCAAATGTCCAGTATAAATAAATGGCAAAAAAATAGAGAACCTCTAGTTTCCTCTAATCTTTCAGTTATAAAATTCTGAAATGTTAATTAATATATTTTTACAAGTATTGTAGCCTACGAACCCTGGTCAAGGCCCGAGACCCCATTGTTTGTACAGCACCTGGCGCAGAGAACAAAAATATGGTCTGTTCCAAAGACCTTACAATCTGAGTATAAGACAAGAGATGACAGATGGATTCAGGCAGACGGAGGAAACAATGAAACAATAGTGGTCAGGATGATAGGCTATTTTATTAGTGCATGAGTGGCCTAGATGCTGGCAGGTCTTTTTTGTTGTGATGGCTACAAAGAGTTTTTTAAGGAGGATAATGCATTAGTTTTGCAGACATTTATGGGGAGCTTCTCCCGAGCATGGGGACAGCATTCCAGACAAAAGCAGATTTTTTTCAAGTAGGACATAATTTTATAATACAGAACTACAATAACATGTATAGTCAGTCCTTGAGGCAGTACAACTTTTTTAATTAACTCTTTGGTGCCTATAACAAAACCAAATAGACAATTTTCTCTGCCTATCTTTAGTTGAATAAAAAATTCTACTTAGGAAATATTTTACACAACACATGATAACTTTTTTCCTATTTAACTTTTCGGGGGGGGGGTCTGGGGAGATGTCAGTGTGATCTGTTAGCTTTATTCAGAACTCTGTATTGTCTCTCCTTTTGTGAATTGGAGTTCACAGCTCAGAATTTATCATCTCATGGCTGAATCTTCCAGTGTGAGCAATGGTAGGGCACACAGGACTTCCTCTCTCTGCCACAGTCTGAAGTTAGGTACTGCCCTTTTCTGTCCCCATCTCAATAGTATTTCCTTCCCACCTCCACCTACTTCAACACCCCTCCATTCCCAGCACCCACACATACTTTATGAAGCATGTTAAATGCAAAAACCAAACAAAAAACGTTAATGAAAGTTAAGCATTCAGATTTGGGTAATGTGTATGTAACTTCAACATCTGGAAGCATCATTCTGGTCCCTATGCATAGCATTACAATGTAGTCTTACATAATATTTCTCAAATAACACAACAGAATATAATAAATTTTCTACAACTCTAGGCACATATTGTAAGGTCTGATACATGAATACATACACATATGCACCTACATTTAAAGACTTGGACATTTTAGGCTAGCTTCGTATCTGGGAGTAAGGAGAGCAACGGTGGCTTTAAGGAGGCCTGATGGCTGCTCTGACTTAGGACTGGTGCCCAGGGCCTAAGCTGGGAATCAGTCAGGTAATAGCAGCATCACAACCATAGACTCTAATCGTCAGCCAGGAGCAGAGTGGTGTAGAAACCAAAATGCCAGTCCTGTGTCATGGAAAATTCCCCCTATGCAGAGAATCTCCTTTGCTCTGATCCACTGAGTTTGTGCCAGTTCACCACGACAAAGAGGTTATCAAATGGACACAATATGGCTAGGAATCTGGCTCTTTTGTGTTATGATATGATGACCTACAGTTCATGGCAATTTATCTGTCAGCAATGTTAATGGGCCCCCTCTACGTAACGAGTGTCTTTCTCTTTCCATCCCCTGACAAGTGTTTGGGGACAGCTGCCAATGGGAAGCCCAGTTGAAAAGCTTCTGCAGATAGTTCTAGATCTGTATACAAAGAGGGTTAAACTCCCAGTTTGCTCCACTGTCGGGAGCATAATCTCTCTCCCACCATGTGGAATGATGAGAAGGAAAGTCCAGATTGCAGGGTTTGTGGTTTCTAATACGGGTTTTTCTTGTTTAGGGGATGATTTATTCCTGACAAACTATGTTTTCTTGGTATGAATGGGGAGGGTAGTTTGAGAGATTAGCTGCTTTTATTAAGTATGTTAACTTGTTCCGTGTGTTTCCCTTTTCCTCAGATCTGAGTACTGAAGAGAAGTTAAAACGTTTACAGGAGGAAAAGATGTGTAAAATCTGTATGGATAAAGACATCTCAGTTGTTTTTATTCCCTGTGGCCATCTGGTTGCTTGTAAAGAATGTGCTGAAGCAGTTGATAAATGCCCTGTGTGTTGCATGGTTATTACAAAAAGACAGAAAATATTTATGTATTAGTCATATGTACAGTGCTGTTTGTGCAAATGTTTGCTGTTACATTGTTTAAAATCACTGTAATGCAATAACAAACAGTTGGGATGTTCAGCACTGTAGCACACACATATATTTATTGAGAGTCTAAAGTTTTGAGATAATAAAAACAAAGCTTTAGTCAGTGCCCTAAAAGCTCATGAACTGACAGTCAGAAGCTGCTAAACTTGTGCTTATAGCTCGCACATTTAACTGCAGCCTCTTTATTCCTCTCCAGTTTGTCCCTTCACTTTAATTGAAGTGACAGATTAGAAATTCTTCACTATGACAGTCTATTTTATATATATCTGAGTATGCACACCTTTCTAATTTGTTGTAAAGTGCATAAATTAAGTATATTATTCCCTCGTATACAATAGCATGAGCAAACTGAATGATCTGACTGACTATAAGCTGTGCTGCTAATAACAATGTTGATTGGAATTTGTCATCTGATCTCACTCTTTACCTCTGCCAAGTTTTCAGAAAGGGTATGGGTAATAAACTATCAAATGGAGGTGACAAAAAAAATCCAGCCATATTTTTGTTAAATCAAATTTTAGCAAGATTAATATTATTCAAAACTAGAATAGTAAGGTTTAGCATCTATGAAGAAGGCAGATGTTTGTGGGTTCAGGAATGGTGACATTTTAGTGAGAGAAATAAATAGCTAAAAGTTTATGTAGTTTTGTTTTTTATGTTGACTATTTTAGTGCCCATCTAATCTCTTAAATGGGTTAAGCCCCTTTCTAACTCAGTAAAACATTAGTTATACAAATTACTTTTCTTATAGGGAAAATGGCATCTTTTAAAATCTCCTGACCTTTTCTAAACCACTAAAATGTACAAATTATTTAAAAATTATTCACGACAGAAAAATTACAAAAACATCATCCATATGTTTCTCTTCTTTCAAACAAGTTTCCCCTTCCAAGCATACATTAGGCTTCCCTAGTCCAGTACAGTATGTATTTTAAAAATTGACTAATTTCACTTCCACCTTTCATTTCAACTAATTATATTCTTGTCATTTACATATCATAGAGTTACATTCCAGCAGCAATGTTTGTTACACTAAGTCCATTTATTTCTCCATCTCTGACTTCCTTAAAGCTGATCTTTTCTAGCCCAAAAACTAAAAGGATCCTTAAATTATCACAAAAGTGTCCCCCATCCCACCCCGTCTTGCAGGCTCACAGTTGTAACCTGTCCTTTCTTAACCCCCCCCCCCCCCCCCGCCCCCAAACAGGGATAAGCTTGGTCCTGTTTCAAAAAGCCAAAATAAATATAAACACTGCATAGCAAGAAAGCACTGTTGTCCAGAACTTTTTTGCTAGATTGACGCATAGGAAATTCCTTGAAAATGAATATAAACTCTAAACCATTTACATTGCCCTTTGAAGAATCATAGTCAACTTGCATATAAGAAAGATTTTAAATAACATTGCTTATACATAGTATCAAATGACATGGTCTAAAGCAGTATTGTGATGACCTGTTATACTGTAATAACTCTCTTGGCATTGTTTGAGCTCTCTCTCTACCAGGTTTTCCAGCAGAACTATAGATAGACCTGGCCACAGAGTCCGATGAGAACTCTCAGCACCTTACAAGATCAAATAACTCACATTTATTATCAGAATAAATTGAGGATTCTCAGCATCTTGCATGATCACATTTTGGGGAGGGATTTATTGCAATTACAAATGTGAAAAATAAAGAGCAATTACAATTAATGCTCTTAACAGATCTCCTAAGAGAACACACTATCTTATGCAGGACTTCCCCACTCCACTGTGGATGGTAATTTAAAATGCTCTAATGTAGTATGCTACCACTTAAGTGTTGGAAGATAAGGATTCAGCGTCTGCTTCTAGTCTGAAGAACCTTTGCATAGGTGTTTTTGGAGGGAGAGAGATGTTCAAAGTATTACTCCTTTTCTTCCTGATTGGAGTTACTAGATAAATTTGCTTTTCAGGGTTTTACAAAATCATTTGTTTGAAAAACTATTGTATTTAATCTGGAGTTTTTCCCCAAGTCAGGAGAGTTTTGGATGAACTGCCAACAGTAGGAGAACTGATCAGATAGCTGGAGAATGAAACCTGCTGGCCCTAGGTGCCTCAGGACATTAAAGCCATTTGTACTTAAAATTTGTTCATTTCTGTTGTACTTTGATGAGAATTTGGCTTGTTTTAGGATCCTGTGGCTAACAAACTCTGGTTAGAGAATTATAGTTCAGGTATGACATTGTTTGGAATTCCTAGATAATCAAAACATTCATTTCCAAACCTATTTTTATCATCCCATTTGTACATACTCAAGATTTGATGTATTTCCCAGGATGTAATCAGATGATCTGTTGTCTCTCTGCTTTCAAAGTCAAATATATTTTAATAATTATTTCAAAATGTATTCTTCTAACAATCCAATTTTTGTATATAAACTGGTAAAAGAGGACAAGATATATCATATATAATTTAAGACAATGGGTATGATGCAGCAAACTCTTATGCACGTACAAAACTTTACTCATGTGAGTAGTTCCATTGACCTCGTTGCTGAGTCCTTCCCTTCCAAAGCTTCGCTTCAATGGGACTCCTCGTGTAAGTAAAATTATGCACATGCAAAAGTGCTTGCAGGATTAGGCCCAATATAGTGCCTACTTGTAAATTTAGAAATGGCCCTATTTATTTACATATATAATATTAATATTCTGTGTATATGTATAATTGAAAATGGTATAATGCCCTTATTTTTGCAATTTAGGTTGCGACATAATTCAGACAGAAGTCTTAGTTTATCAAATCAATGTCAATGCTGGATGTTCCTGTTTTACGTTTTTCTCTTTGCCCATTTCTTCTTTTGTTTTTAATGTGGAAAATCTGTCCAAGATTGTATGTTCCCTGTTTACTTCATGATTGTCAGTCTTAGAGTTTCTATATTTAAATATGTTCCTCTTTTTTTTCTTTTAAAAATTCACTGTATACATCAACAGACACTAATACACTTCATAAACTTTTTGTTTTCAGAACACTAACAGTGTTGCCTCATCTTAAAAATTAAACAGAAAAAAAATATATTTTTTGTGGTTAGGGTTAAGATTTTTATCATGAGCATAATGAGATAGCATCAGCATAGAATTCTTTTTCTTTTAACACTTTACAGATCCTTCAGCTTTCATAATCAAGAAGTTTAAACTTGCATGTCTCCATGTATACAGCTTTATTTTATGTATTTCACTCAATTTGACAGTAAATCATTTTATAAAATTTCGTGTTTGCTTCTAGTCAGTTTCCCTTTCTGGCTCTCAAGATTCTGTTTGAGCTCAGTTGATATTAAGTCTTGTTTTCCTCCCCTTTTTTCATATTTTAAAAATCTGAATTTTGGATTAAGTAAGATTTAGCTGATGCTTATCTCGAACAGTGTAATCTCCAAATTTGTGAAAATGATTGGACTGAATGATGTATTTGACGTGGAACATTGATTAGTGATGCTTAATATTGAATATGATTTCTCATTTTGTTAACTTTCGTGAAACATAGTCCAATGGACTGAAATTTAACAGATTATTTTTTTAATTTGTTGTGATTGTGTAAAATATTCACAGAACTGTTTTGTGATTCTAGTCTGACTTTATAATATTTTAAATAGATTAAGTGAATTTAAATTGTTTATTGTGTTAGTCTTTGATTTTACATGCAAAGAGCCCCATAAAATGGCACTATTTGTAATTTCTTGGCTTTGTACATGTAATATAACAGGATGTTGCTAATTAATTTTAATAAACATGGTAAATATAAATTGACTAAGAAGACTATAATTGACCTGAAGAAGACTTCTTTGTAGCTCAAAAGCTTGTCTCTTTCACCAACAGACGTTGATCGAATAAAAGATATTACCTCACCTATCTTGTCTCCCTATCATGGGACCAGCACAGTTACAACAACACTGCAAATAAGAAACACAGTATTCATTGTCCATATACAGTTAGATCCTACTTACCTTACTTATACTAGTCCTGTTGACGCTCATGAGACTTTCTGAGTGAGGAGAGGAGAGTTCGGCCCATTGAAGTAGATGACAACTTTTAAGGAATTCAGGGTCTAGTTTAATTACTAAACTGCTTCTGAAAAGCTGGATTTTGATATATTTTCCTCCCCCACACACATCTATTTAGGTTTTAATTTACCGTTTTTATTGCCTATTTTTGCAGAAAGGTTGTTTAGTAATTTAAATGTTTATAGACAATTCTTTATCATGGGAGATGATCAGACATGCAATGAGCAAGGTAGGTGCCCAACTCCTGTTGAAAGTCACTGGGGGTTCAACACTAAACTCCCATTGGTGCCTTGGAAAAAATTTTCAATTATGTTTAAGTTGCAGTGAACGAAAAATAAGTTTGCAAATAGGCTGGTAGCTTTGGTTTAAAACAGCTCACTCATCAATAGGATCAACATGTAAAATGTGTTCTGCTGAAGCAGGTTGTTTGGCATAAGACATAAGACATGCAGGAGGGGCTCTTTAGAGAGGGGATCAAACCTATGAATAGTACAGAAGGAAGACCTTAAGACCAGCCAAGTCTCGGGAGTTGGTTTTTGCTGAATGTTATCAAAATTAAGTTTTTCTGTTAGTTTATCCAAATCCCAGCAAGGGGGCATATTTGGATTACACAATATGTGAACTGTGTTTGAGAGCAGGTTGGGAATGACAGTGGCTTTTAATATTTATTGCCTTACAATCTTTTAAAATCCTGAAATGTAAAGGAAGTGAATTACTGAAATATTATTCAGATACATTAAATGCAGAAGAATCTCATTTTAAACTCGTGCTAAGGCAAACTATTGAAAGGCACAGTGGGTCTCTAAGCTATTTCAGAACTTTTTAGTTTGAAGAATCATTAATCTTTGCAGTAAATGTTTCAAAATTTAATTTGTTGTCCGGACAATAAAGGGTTAAAAACCTAAATTTGTTAGTAAGATTGCAAGAGAGCTGCTCTATAGGTGCAATTTTAAAAATTGTAATCAGTGCTGCATTTAAACTAAATGTGAGAATGTAATTAACAGCCATCAAATTGTGACTGATTGAATTAGGGAGATTATTTTTTTAAATTACTGTGATTTTCAGTGTCTCATTGAAATACGCAGCAAAATTTCTTGGAGACCAGTGCTAAGCATTTAGGGATATAACAGGAATGAAGGATGCAAGTAAGTCTGAAGGAGCACAGATATTTGGGGAAAGGCATTGGAGGGAGGACCACAGATGCTTTCTGGCCCCTAACTGCCAATAAAGTAATTTACACAGCTGTTTACATTTAACCTATTTGAAATATTTAATATTCAAAGTCTGGTGCTTTCTCCACTCATTTCTGCAGAATGAGTCTCACTCTCATCCTAATACCTGGGAATGGTAGCTTCCATTGAGTTAGGGCAGAACCATTCACTGCTATTATAGCAGGTATTTCACAAATACTTCTTAAGTAATTATGTATACTAGAATTTTAGATATTTAGAAATATTCAGAATATTTTACTAGAAAACACTGGAAATACATATTCAGGGTCGGAGTACCTTATCCACAGTCACCTCTCCTTTCAGGTCTGACCCTACTCAGAGACATTACAACTCCAGAGAGAGAAAACTAGCCCACCTAGCCATAGTATTTGTCCGCCAGTACCAACAGTTGAACTGGACCCTACCTTCTCATCTGCCAAGTTAGAGGCTCCAGACGGAGCATCTCCTCAACACAGGGAGGCTAGCCCAGACAGTGGCTCCCGAAAGTCTGTGATCTGTCCTCAGCTTAGATATGACTAACGGTACCCGATGCTATGGAGTCCCCCTCCACCATTTGACCCTACATAGTGGGATTATCCCACTGCTAGAGTCTCTGGACCAGGGTGGGCAAACTTTTTGGCCTGAGGGCCGCATGGAGTTTTGGAAATTGTATGGAGGGCTAGTTAAGGGGAGGAGGTCATGGCCTGGCCCCCACCTCCTAGCTGCCCCTCTCCCAGGACTCCTGTCCCATCCAACCTCCCCTGTTCCCTGATGCGCCCCCCCCCCCCACCAGGACCACTGCCCCATGCACACACCCCTGCTCCCTGTCCCCTGACTGCCTCTGGACCCCTGCCCCTGACTTCCCCCTGCTGCCCCATCCAACTCCTCCTCTCAGTCCTGATGCCCCCCCCCTCCGGAACCCCTGCCCTATCCAACCACCCCTTCTCCCTGTCCCCTGACCGTCCCCATTCGGCCTGTGCACAGATGTTTTCTCTGGTTTGTGGTCGACCATGAACACTAGCCGTTCATGGTCCTCCCATTTGGCCTGTCAACAACCCCCCGAGTATTCACCAAGTGCATGTTGGTCGTAGCAGCCTTCCTTCGGAGGAGGCAGGTACAGGCCTACCCATACGTAGACAACTGGCTGCTCAGGGGGCGTACCAGGGAGCAGGTGGAGTCTGTAGTCCAATTGGTCAGATCCACTTTTGAGAGACTGGGACTCCTCCTCAACATGTACAAGTCAACCTTGTCACCAACCCAAAGAACAGAATTCATTGGCATGGTGCTAGACTCGGTACAGGCAAGAACAACAAGGAGTCTGGTGGCACCTTAAAGACTAACAGATTTATTTGGGCATAAGCTTTCATGAGTAAAAACCTCACTTCTTCGGATGCAAGTTGATGGATTTCCACTCCATACGGCTAAACTTAGTGCCTTGCATGGTGTCAAGTATCAGGGGGTAGCCGTGTTAGTCTGTATCTACAAAAACAACAAGGAGTCTGATGGCACCTTAAAGACTAACAGATTTATTTGGGCATAAGCTTTCGTGAGTAAAAACCTCACTTCTTGCATCCGAAGAAGTGAGGTTTTTACTCACGAAAACTTATGCCCAAATAAATCTGTTAGTCTTTAAGGTGCCACCAGACTCCTTGTTGTTTTTGTAGATACAGACTAACACGGCTACCCCCTGATACTTGACAC